>NC_056744.1:61538987-61548987 GCF_019279795.1 Protopterus annectens | reverse complement strand
CCTATGTTTAGAGGTAAGGATATGTGCATATATGTGCAGACATGCAGAGCAGCAATGACAGTGACCACACAGCATACCTGCAATATAATACAGCAACATCTGTATATATACATCTATGTGCAGAGTCAGTCAGATATGGGAAGGCACTCATCGGAAGTTCAAGCACGAAGATTGAAAATGGAAGCAAGTACACAGAAAGGCAGTTAGTTCTGGTGTTAGACATGTGTAGAACCATATTAAAATGCCATACTTGACACAGGTATGTGTACAGGTGAATACCTGTGCATGTGTGAATGGCAAACAAAAAGGCAAACTGTAAAGAAAACATCAGCTGTAATTGTTCACTAACAAAAGATGTAACCATTAAAGCATATTGCATTATTGTTGTCAGTATCATCACTAACATATGTTAGTGTCAATAAGGTAATACATATCCACAAATAAATCTATTCACATAGCTCATAAAAATATAAGAAAGTTCTGTGGCATCAGACATGTTAACAACCACAGACAGATTACTGTGTCAGTGGTCAGCACAGTGTTCATTGCCACAGAGTCAGAATGACACAACAAGACACACACTGGATCAACTATTGGTGTTACGTCAACCCAGTCTAGGGTGCACAAGAGGATGGCTCACAACGAGTTCCTGGCTGCCCCTGCTACATCCAGAAACACTCGGCCCTTGTTTCTCAGTGAAGGAGCTGGATGTGGTGACACTTGCAAATGTAGAATGGAAAGTAACATGATTGTGATGTGACTGCCTGAACGTGCCTGCTGGGCTCGCAGTGGAGTGGCTATCAGTAGATGTGTGTGTGTGCACACTGCAGTAGAAACATTTATGTTCAATGGCCAAGTGGAGGCCTAATGAGAGATGGTCAGTCTCCACCCACTGGAGGTGCTCTGATTACTACATTTAGGGCATGTAATATGCAGTTAACTATGGCACTGCTCTAACACAACCATAACAAGACTATCAACAGATTGTGCAACAGACACACTGTCATGCTGTGCAGCCAATGCAGCAATGATCTCACCGTGTCTGCACTCCTGACCTTCATGTTACACACACAGCAGGTGTTACATGATCAGGTGCATGGGCAAGAGCACAAAGGTCAGCTCCATAATGCTGCTGGAAACATTCATTCACCTGTAATAGTAGGTCACACATCCATGCACAGCAGTAACCCTCCCACATGTCCTGCAATGGGCAGTACATCTCAGTTAATCTCCTCACCTGCTTCTGCATAGGACAATGGCTCATGGACAACAACATGTCCATCAACTGCTGTCACCACATTATTAGAATGTCTAGCCACATCATCCTCAATAACCGAGACTACAACATGATCCCTTCTGGGACAGACAGTAAACCCAAATCTGTGTCCTGTGTGCTGTGGGCTGTGCAATCACAGACATCCACATCACATCCCAACTCGAGATCAGTGGATGGGCTACCGAAGGAGGCAAGCAGTAGATGGGCTACAAGAGGAGACAGATGACCCATATTAGTTATATGCACAAACAATACATGATACAGTTTGGTAATGATATATGTGCCAACTATATGACTACAATGTTAATGGAGATATGGACTTACCTGGATGTCATGCCTGGGTGAGGTTTATGGACCCTATATGACAGAGAGATTTCATGTATGCTACATACTGAACACAGACGTCAGTTGGGAATAAATAAAATAATAAAACATACCTGACATGTCCTTGTGGGACTCCACCACTGGAGGTGAGGTTTGAACTGAAACCGTCACGGGGAAACATAAACACCAATACGTCATCATTAAGAAAATAACAGTCATCATGTCACACTCCAACAGCAGTATAACACACACAAGATACTATAGAAACATTCCATCTGGCCAAAGCTGATGTGAAGGTTGCTGTTTTCCTAGAAGGTGTTGAAGAACACAGTAGTCAGAAAGTGCACAGAAGTGGTCATCAAAACTGGCATGTATTAAACAGATGGAATATATTACCAATTACGCCAGCCTTGTTTGGGGAGTGTATTATCAGTGGTACTGTAGATCCTGTAGGATGAAAAGGTGCACCACAACAGTATGTGGGAATGCTCAACAGTCATAACTGTAGGGAAAGCACATGACAACTACAGTACATACTAACTGGATATGGAGAAACTTACATGAAAAATGGTGAAAACATTGTCCAGAATGTTCCTATATATGGAAACAAGCATCATGAATAACATACATCACAGCTGTGATCAAATTTGCTGTACCCTATAAAAAGGAGGCCAACTATAACTAGTCTGTTTGTAGGTGCATCTGCATGGGCCATGTCTTGTGATGATGTATCTGTAATATACAGTGGAATAAATGAATCAACATGTGAGCATATTCCACTGTCTTACATGACATGGGTTAATGGTGTGCAAATGTTGATGGACCTATGCAATTCAGAAAGACAAACATGACACATGTTGCTTGAAGTCTTACGTATGAAATGCATTGTTAACACAATAGGAGATTACACTTATGCTGGGAATCTGCATCCTGCATGTGGCCACATTCCCTATGCGGTTGTGCTGCTGAACAAAATAATATAGCAATACATTAATAAATTGCACATTCCCTTAAAGACCGAGGTAGTGTATATGATGTAGTGGTGTTAAAGTTATGACTTACATGCATGTCCTGAAACGCAGGATAAAATACTTCTACTTGGTATATGATGAACACAACTAGCTGTATGATGTGATGCCAGAAAAACCGTCTCGAGGAGGTAATGGTGGACCACCTCCTATGACATTCCTCGACCTTTCATATCCATTGACTTGATTCACAGCACGGAGGATCATGTCCAAATAACACTGATGACAGTTCTTATGGGAGTGATTGCGGCCACCTACAGCATTGATCATTTTCATCAGTTCAGTCCAAACCTCATTCCTCCACACAGTATTTCTCATTCATCCTTCCAGTCCATCCAAGGAGGCTTTGGCCATGCTGGTGCAGAGCCTCGATTATAATGTTCTTCTCAAGATGAGAAAAATTCTGTCCCCTAGTTCAGTTTGACATCTGGAAGACAGTGTTATATGCACATGTTATACTTTTTATGGAGGCTAACAATTGATATACAGTATGATGTCGTACACATTTGTCACGTTATTTGTTCTGCTCTCCTTATCGATGCAAGTTATGCAAAATTATCCTTTATGATGTATATTACTGTTGCATGTTTAAGAACATAACAGATATGAAAACAATGTCTGCATATGTATGACATGTTACAACATCATGAAATGCAACAAACCATTATATTATCTGTATAAGTCATATGTGGGATTTGAACCCATTACATTGAGCATTACAACTAGAGGACAACCACACAACCCTTGTTCTACACACTCAATACTTTACATATCAACACAGTAAACAGTGAACAATCAAAGCCATTTTCATTTTGTCTATATTTCAGATTGAATGTGCTAACAACTACAGCTATATTACTAAAAACCAGAGTGTATCCATAAACTATGCATTAAACTTAAGATTTACTGAAAACCTCCAAATTTGTTGTTCTCCATGAGCATAACACAGGTAGTATAGGTTATAGACAGTGAACTACAGATATCTTTTCATTCCGGCTTTATCTACAGATCATGCATTAGCAAGCATCAGAGAGCAACAGACACTATTAACATACAGAATCCCTCGGAATTCATTGTTCTGCTTAAGCATACCAGACACAGTCAAGGTGAGCCAGACTTTACAGCAAACATAAATGTATACCATTTTCATCCACTTTCCACAAGGTCTGTTTGCTTTTAACCAAATACCCATCCGCATGCTTATTGTTCACTTCTACGATCACCCATTATGTCACAGCCAGTTTGTACTGCAGACTTGTTTGGCCAAAAAAGGACTGCCGACATATATAATTTGAATTATAAATATTAAATATAACAAAGATATGTAATGGCAGTACATAATTCCCTCGCAGCAATGCTACCAAAAGGCAGTTTACCTTTGAAGCTAGCTGTAATTTAGCTATACCTTACAGCAAGTCCATCAATTTACTCTTTTAAGTACCATTTGTGGCAAACATAATTAATGAGCTTCATTAACATTCAGTGTTTTAGAATCCCATTTGCACAAAACTGCATATCGGAACATCGAGCACATTAATTAATAGCTCAGTGTAATGTGAAGTTACTCTGCACAACTACCCAGCAGGTAACAGTAAACGGGACTATCTGTGGCACATGCCCAATGTCCTCCAATAGTCAGATATCATCTTATGTACACCTATTTTAAAATGTGGTTTGGATACATTTACTAGTCGTACCATAGCTACCTGTGAATTTAATGGGATCTCAGCATTTATCTGAAGGCGATTTTTGGACAAAGTTCCAGCTTCAAAAGTGAAGATGTCAACAGTAAGGAGGCTTCGTTGTGTACAGATGCTGAACTGGATGGAGGAGGAGACCACCCAGATGCTCACTGCCTATGCTGGACATGAGCAGAGGATGCAAACACACCAAAGGAACTTTGCAATGATAGAGATCTGGAACCGGATTGTAAGGGACCACTGCCGATGGACTAGGATTTTTTGGACTGGAGTGCAAGTCCGTCACCAATGCGATGACCTACATTGGATGATGCTGAGGATCTTCATTGAAGGGTCACAGAGGTCCAATGCCAGCCTGCAGATGTCTACAGTAAGTTTCATAATCCACACCATAATACCTCATCATAAGAAAAGTTTTTCATAGCTCTATGTATTTATGGGACTGTTTAAATTTATTTTCATGGGTGTCTGTACTAATAAGAGTAATGCTAATGAACTTAACATTATAGATATGCAGCTGTGTATGATATGCCATAAATATTCTTATTACAGGCAGTAATGCTGATTAGTTCAACTGGTTAAGAAATGAATCACAGTGATAGATGACCTCTTATGTTTGGATTTAAAGCCTATTGCAGGTGATTTTGTAAATACTGCTGTTTATGTAGCTGATATTGAAAATAAGCAATTTAAGCCCCATATTTTCATGGCAAGTGTACAGTACATCATTTCTAAATAAATAGAATGGCCATGTTGCACCTCGAAGACTACACATTTCTCCATTATCTATAATGTTTCAACAAGCATTGCACAGTATATTTCTGTATGTATAAATGCTAAGTAATACAGACATACATTATTAGTCTCTACATTATACAGCATTTAAAAACTGAGACATACTATTGCTGTATGACAGAATACATCATAATGCCATATAAATAATGTTGTATGTTATAAGACTTTGTGCTGTCTCAGCTCATACTGTTGAGGTCTAGGTCAATTTGTATATCTTAAGCGTACATCTGGGTTTGATTTTTGGTATGCAGTATTTGCACTTCTTTTTGATAACTACGTATTAGAGCAGACATGTGAAGTAATTGCTTGTTCGGATATGCGGTATACCTTTTTACACATCTAGTAATTGCGTGGAATGATAAAACCTATAGTGCCTACTGCTCGGATGACTATGCATTTCTCCATTATTCATTAGATTCTGGAAAAATTCCTTAGTAATCCCATGTGATGGGGTGATTTTTCTCTCACCTAGATTAACCTGTTAAACAATAGTCCAAAATGAAGTCTCGGAGAAATCTCGGTTTGAATCATCAATGTTATTTTTATATTTCAGTAGTGACTAATTAAGAACAGATATGGCAAATATTAGCTTGTTCAGTTATGCATCCTAGCTTTTTTAAACGTTAGATATGCAGAAGGTACATTATTGCATATAGCACTTAATTCACTGATGATTATGAATATCTCTGTTATCTGCAAAGTTTCAGGAAAAATTCCCAGTTCTGTCACTATGACTGTATGTGTATATCATTGCCAATACATGTATATCTTATCTGTATGTCTCTATTAGCACAATATATTCAATTATATTTTAACACTGACTGACCTCCTACATAAATGAAATAGTGATTTATGTTCCAACAGTGATGTACATCTTTTCCTGTCTATATATGTTTGTTAAGTACATACACGTGTTCTATTGCAATGACAAGACTGTGAACTCTGCATTGATAGTTCTTTTAGTTAGTGCTGTGACCAGTGGGATGACATTCTGTCAGGAGTGCATGGTGCTCTTTGCTCTATTTCAAATGCATAGCACATGTTTAACGTTGGCCTCTTTTGGCCTCTTATTTTAACTGTCCTGATCCATGTTTTGAATCTTCCCTGTGTAGTCATAGAGTTCTGTTATTTAAGCTACAAAAATCTATACAATCACAATTAAGATGGATTATCTAGACAGGTAGGCATTAGGGGTGGAGTGCAGAGTTAGATGAGAGTTGTAGATTTGAGTCTGCGTTCCTCCAGTTTGTATACCTTACTCCTCATGTGTGAAGTACTAACAGTGATACAGCAATGACTGCATGTACAAAATGGGAACGTTTATGTCATGTCAAGGCTCTAGAACATGTGATGGTCAGTATACTTCATTGTTAATTTTTATATACCGAACAATATATTATCAACTGACAGAATACTTCTGTGCCAATAAGACTTATTTTTTTTGTAGGTGATGAGGACAAAACCAGGAATCAGGCCTTGTACATTGAGCAGATGCACAGGCTGAAGGAGCAGAGGAGAAAGTGAGGTATGCGTTCTAACCGTAAACATTAGTTTCCCCAGAAGCGATCATAGCATTGTTAAACAGACAGTTCAGATTGCAGAATCAGGCAGACTAACAGTAATGTGAGACTACCTATATTGCATCTGCATGGTAACTGCAATAATCAATGATTTCATGTGAATAACATGGAAGTATTGGATAATTTTATTTTTGGGCTATAAGCAGGGAATATTTGAGAAAATAATTATGTTCTTGTTAAGCACAACCTAAATAACAGACATATCTGTGTAACTGTCATAGTGCTTTTATCTGGTCTGTTTTACCTATAAGTTATTTTGTTTATTAACTCTTTTGGCAAAGTAGGTGATGGTAAACGTATATGTCCAGTAGTGGTGCTGACTAATTGCTGTTTTGTGCATAGCCTGCCTATTCTATTGCTGAATGGATGTCTGCTGTTTCAATGTTTGTTATGATGATGCCGGACAATTTCTGGCATGTACGTCAGTTCAACATGTCACAAACTTTGTGACAGACAGTCCGGTCACTATTTTCTACCTGCTTGTTAAATATTCACTAATTGATCAGGTATGAATAGCTACAAATGTAGTTAGTGACAGTTATACCTTTCTTGATGATGGACACTGTGGAATAAACTACATCAGATATTGCATGGTGTCAATGTGTTTATGATTGCCAAGTTTTTTTTCTGTGGTGTTGTAATGTATTCTAATAATCTGATGGTGTGATGCCAGCCATTAACCATGTTGCATTGCTCATCTCATTTGCGTATAGTGATTACTATTGCCGCTGCTTGTTCTTCTTACGATATATTAAGAAACATTTGTTATTCTTCATGAGATTATTTGTGATGTTTGACCCCATCAGGGTGGGCCCTTAGGACCATAAGTACTGCCTGTATGATCCAATGGCATAATACTGCCACTGTGGTGTTTGCAGTTTCAAAAAATGTAATGTATAGGCACAATTATGCAGACATAACATATTGCTGTACTGCATAACTGATATACATCTGACCATGTCATTGGTTGTATTAGGTTGTACCTGGAGTATAGCACACAGTACACATGCATTAAACAATTACATTTACATGATATGCTGTACTTAATGCATACATTGTTCCATAAGGGCACGGGTGCTACACCTTAACTGTGTGTGTGTGTGTGTGTGTGTGTGTGTGTGTGTGTGTGTGTGTGTGTGTGTGTGTGTGTGTGTGTGTGTGTGTGTATACTCCTATGCATGGTGTACAGTACAGTATTATGTCCAATACACTGTACCCTGTATGTGACGGGTCTGACTATTGCAGTTACCATGATGTAAGTGAGACTCAATTGTTCTGCTTGTGTTGTCCCACAGTATACATGGGTGGGATGGCAACAACTCAAAAAATATATTATTCACAAAATTCACAAGTAACACATTGAGATGTGTCTATTTCCTTTATTTACACATTATCAATGTCTATGCATTTCACCTATTTCTCTCTTGGTTATTGCTGTCTTATGTCTGTTCAACAATATGTCGTCATTCCCATGTGATTCATTTAAGGTTGTGTTGTCGGGCTGTAACACTGGCATAATAACTATGTGTGTGGCATGTAGTGGCATATATAGTGCCATATGGCATCACATTCATGTGAATGGTCTTCATGGGTATTTATCATTCACACAATGCATAGACAGTCTTTTTGCCTTACTATATATACATTTGATGGTATGTTTAGTATACTTCCTGCATGCTTTGTTTCTCTTTGTAAGTTATATTATGGTATGAGTGATCATATCATCATAGATGCCCATATTTCAGCATTTGGCCTATATTTAAATGATTTACATACATGCACATATTTATGCACATAGTACGATCAAGGCACAAATACCCTTGTACATTGGAACTGTATACATTCAGTTCTTCCATTTTCATGTGTAAGACTGTCTTTGCTCAGTCATACACATGGACATTGCTACATATCATTGAGGGTGCTTGTTTTACCTGCTCCATTATGTTGCCATGACAGTATCTATGTATGCGGAATAATGAATTTTATGCTGTGTACCTATGCATTTTGTTGTTTACTTGTTGTACATTACTGTGTTCATGTAATATGCACACAGACATGTTTAGAGCCATCAGACATGCTGTCAACCTGTGTGACATACACTAGCCATCTGCTTCAGTGTAGTTTGGGTGGACTTCCACACCCCTCTATGTGGAGGTCATATGCACGTGCCATGTGTCCCCTTATAAATAGTTTGCAGCTTTATTGTGTGCCTATGTCTTTTGCTTGCATCTCCTTACTGATGTGGACCTCTGTTATCTACTTCCTATTCCCTTTTTACCTTCATCATATGTGTTGCACATATGCACGGCATATGTTAACATTTTCTACATCAGCATCGTTGTCATGTAGTTTCACTGTTAAAGTAATACCTTCTGCAACAATTTCACAATTATAAACATGCAAGGTATATAGGTAGCCAAGGTAACTTTTCCTATTGTACTTGTGTTTGGAGTACTAACCAGGCCTTTTTACTTCATTCCTAGGCACAAGCTACCATTCCTTATCTAACATTATGTGTACCTTAATTATTGATCATTTTACTGTGTCATTCCTTCAAGTGTATGTGCACTGACTTTCATCACTGTATGTATATGTGCACTGACTTTGCTTTCTGATAGGATTATGTCCATCCAGTGCAGGTCATACATATACAACAACACATCTTGGGTTGTCTCTAACATGGCATCTGTCTTTCACATAATGCAGCCCATTTCACATATATTTAGGTTGTGTGTACATAGCTATGAATTACATGGTCACATACTTGGTTTGCCACAGTACTTTTGTTTGTTTGTTTCCCTTTTACATGCATGGTTGGAGGTTCTAGTCTATCATCCACTTGTCTTCTCCTGCATATCCTTGGCTGGATTTGCTCATCCATGCTGTAGAATGGGTTACTCTTGCACCACTGACAGACTTTACTGGATTCCATATCCACTGTGTATGAAAGTCACCATTTATTTCCTTACAACCCACTACTATCAGTAATTATACAGCCTCAGGTATGACTGTCACACAGTTTGCAAAATCTCAGCACTACATAATGCTTAAGTACATCTGTATTTCTGCATTGCACCATGGCTGGTATGCAACCTTGCCCTGTTTGCCAATTTTCCTTCACCCATATTGTACAGTCTGCTGTCTGTGTAATTCACCTCACCTTAATGTTTTTTCCAACTTTTGTCTGTTATGTATTGTGATATTTGTTATATGTTTGTTCCTGCTGTTTTTCCCTCGTCATTCTCCTTCTCTGTCTTTTCTATTCCTTCTATTCTCCAAATAAAAAGAGGGCCTATT